>NC_056744.1:13872715-13902715 GCF_019279795.1 Protopterus annectens
ATATATATATATCACACACACACACACATATGTGTATATATATATATATATATATATATATATATATATATATATATATATATATATATATATACACACACACATAATACATATATATATATGTATACATACACACATATAAAGTGAAAAACACATTTGACAAAGTATAAAGTACAGTTTTGTACCTACCATAAATGTAGATGTCTGATAGGTATGCATCTGCAGTCCTAACATATGGGTTGTCCTGCCTCAGGCAGCCCTTCGGTCGGCCGGATTCCAAAGTCTGGGTCTGGCCTCGGCTGATGTCGCACTTCACCCGACGTCATAGCTGCTGTTTATTGGGTATAAAGGCATCAGCTGATGCCATTTTCCTCAGTGTTTCTTGCCCCAGATGCCAGGTGCCCTCTAGGAAGGCTAAATTTGGATAAATGCAAATAATTCCAAACAGTAGAGAGCAAACAATATAAGAATATATATATATATATATATATATATATACATATATACAAACAAATACACCATAATAGATTCCCCCAGCTAGCTAAAAGAGGGGTAAATACCCTAGGAATACCACAGAGGGGAAGGAGGGTGGGTAATCCTGACTGCAGATGCATACCTATCGGACATCTACATTTATGGTAGGTACAAAACTGTACTATGTCCTTCAAGGATGCATCTGCAGTCCTAACATATGGGTAGAATACCATAGCCAAACTGGGGTAGGAGGCACTAAGATAAAGATGGTGTAGTTAAGATCCCTTGCAAAACAGCAGTTGCAAAACCTGCTCGGGATCTAGAATATAAGGAAAGATTATAATGCTTGGCAAATGTATGCACGGAGCTCCAAGTAGCAGCTTCTAAAATGTCTTTGGTAGCCACTCCTCGTAGGAAAGCTGTAGTGGTGGCTGTAGCTCTTGTGGAATGAGGTCTGATATTTTCAGGAGTTGTCTTTCCATGAAAAGAGTAGCAAAATCGAATGCAATTTCCTATCCATTTTGAGATTGTCTGTTTTGAAATTGCTTTTCCTTGCATTCCTGTTGCATATGCTACCAGAAGCTGGTCAGTTTTTCTGCTGGTCTTTGTTCTGTCCAGATAGTAGCGTAATTGTCTGTGCACATCCAAGGTATGTAGCAGTCTTTCCTCCCTGTTCTGTGGGTTGGGGAAGAATGTAGGTAAATGAATCGCTTGGTTCAATGATACTCTGGAGACCACTTTTGGCATAAAGGTAGGGTTAGTTCTCAGAGAGACTCTGTCCTGATGGAAGATAAGGAAGGGTTGTACTGCCATTAATGCCTGTAACTCAGATACCCTTCTTGCTGAAGTGATTGCTAGCAGGAAAGCAGTTTTCCAAGACAAGAACTGTAATTCTGCTGTTGCTGCTGGATCAAAAGGAGGAAGTGTTAACTTTTCCAGCACAAAGTTGAGATCCCATGTAGGTAAAGGTGGTTTCCTTGGAGGTTTTACATTTTTGATTCCTCTCAAGAACTGCCTGAGTAGAGGATGAGAGAAGACAGGAGGATCCATGTTGTATTCTGCTGAAATTGCTGATGCATGAATCTTAATGGAGGAGTAAGACAGGCCATTGTGGAACAGTTCTGCTAAATATTCCAGGATGTGTGCTATGTTTGCCAATGAGACATTTTCTCCCTTTGCTGCACTCCAAATGAGGTATCTTTTCCACTTGGCTGAATAAGTCTTCCTTGTGGAAGGTCTGCGTGCCTCCAGGATAATGTCCTTAACCCTCTGGGATAAACCTGGGTTATTTTGTTTTATGCAATATTCCAAGCAGCTAGCTGCAGTGTTTTCAAGTTTGGATGTAGGATCTTGTAGTTGTCCTGTGTTAGAAGTAAGGGACATAGAGGTAGAGGCCATGCGTGTGTCCGAGACATGCTTCTCAGTAGCGGGTACCAATGTTGCCTCGGCCAGTCTGGAGCTATCAGGATTACCCTTGGCTGATCCTCTCTGATCTTCAGTAGAACTTTGTACATCAAGGGAAGAGGTGGAAATGCATATGCTGTCAGGTTTTTCCAGCTGAAGGAAAGGGAGTCCACCCTCCAAGCAAGTGGGTGGTATGCTCTTGTGCAGAATTTCTTCAATTGGTGGTTGTGTGGGGAGGCGAACAGGTCTATCTCTGGTAGTCCCCATTTCTTTGTTATAGCTTTGAAGATATCTGGATGCAGCATCCATTCGTGAGCATCCGTGGTAGTTCTGCTTAAGGTGTCTGCTAGAGAATTTTCTTTTCCTGGTACAAATCTGGCCTGAAGTTGAATGTTGAGATTCAGGGCCACATTCCACAGGTCCATTGCCATCCGGCATAGAGGATATGAATGTGTACCTCCCTGTTTGTTGATGTACTATATGACTGTGGTATTGTCGGTCCTTATCAGCAGATGACCCTGTTGAAGGAGTGGTCTGAATGCCTGGATCGCATGTTTCACTGCCAGCATCTCCTTTAGATTTATGTGTAGATTCAGCTGGTCTTGGGTCCATAGGCCTTGAATACACTTGTCCACCATGTGTGCCCCCCATCCTAGGTCTGAGGCGTCCGTGGTGATGGTCTGGCTTGGATGAGGTTTGTGGAAAGGCAAGCCTCTGTTCCACTGACAGGCCTGAGCCCACCACAGGAATTCTTGCTTCAGGCATGGAATTATTGGAATCTGAGCTTCTAGACTGTGCTTGTGTTGAGACCATACATTCCTTAGGTACCCATTGTAGCTTTCTCATATGCAGCCTGGCATGTGGAACCAATATTATGCATGATGCCATGTAGCCCAGGGCTTGCAGGACTTTCCTTGCAGTAAGCCGAGTTTGTGTTGTTAATGTCATGAAGTAGGCTGGTAGTTGCTTTTTTCTTCTGTGAGAAAAGCCATCTGAGTTGATGTATCCAGTCCTGCACCCAAGAATGTTATCCTTTGGGATGGTACTAGTCTTGACTTTTGCATGTTGACTGTGTATCCCAAGGCTTGCAACAGTTGCATGACATTTTCCAAATCTTTTGTTAATTTTGCCTTGTTGTCCGCTTGTATTAGGCAGTCGTCCAGGTATGGGTAAATTTGAATTCCCTGAAGCCTGCAATGAGCAATTACTGATGCCAGGCATTTCGTGAATACTCTGGGCGCAGTAGATAAGCCAAAAGGCAATGCTGAGAACTGATAATGCTCTGATCCTGCAAGAAATCTGAGGTGTCTTCTGCAATCTGGTCGTATAGGGACATGCAGGTATGCCTCCTTGAGATCTAGAGTCACCAGCCAAGACTCCTTGCCCAGCATGGGAAGAAGCTGCTGGAGGGTCAGCATTTTGAATTTTGGAACAATGAGGTATGTGTTCAGTGCGGACAAGTCTAGAATAGGTCTCCATTGATTTTCTTTTCTTGGTACAAGGAAAAGCCTGGAGTAAAATCCTTGGCCTTGTTCCATAGGTGGTACCTCTTCTATAGCTCTCATCCTTAGTAAGTTGTTGACTTGTCTTAGAGCGTCTGTTTTTTGGCTTGGTGGTAGGTTTGGCATTCCTTTCTTTTTTGGTAGAGTGTGGAAGTGAAACCTGTAGCCCTTGTCTATTGTTTGTAAAGTCCATTTGTCTCCTGTAATGTAATGCCAGTTGTCGAATAAGGCTAGCTTTCCGCCCAAGGGTGCTTCCAGTTGTTCCCTGGTAGGCGGAACTAGAGCCAAGTCATTGTGTCTGCCCTGTGGAAGTGGTTGTAGTTGAATCTGTGGCAGTATTTCTCTGGTTGGTAGGTTGCCACTGACGTCCCCTGTAGGCACCCCTAGATTGACCTCTGCCTCTGGGGCGTCTATTTCTGCCTCTCTGCGCTCTGGAGTTGTCTGGAAAGGACCAATTCTTCGAAGGCCAATTTCGGCTAAACCTCGGAGGTTGGACCTGTAAGAAATCCTTGACTGTTTGGACAGATTTTACTTTTTCTTCCACCTTCTTTAGAACCTCCTGTGCAGGGGAGCCAAACAAACTTTGTTTCTCCATGGGAGCATCTAGGAGTTTTGACTTAACATGGTCTGGTAAGGATTGTTCTTTTAACCAGGCATGCCTTGAATCACTGTTCCAGTCATAGCTGATCTAAAGGAAGCCTCCAGTGCATCATAGCCACATTTTAAGAAATGGTTACTGACCTGCTGAGAGTTATGTACCAAATCCTGAAGGGACTTGCGATCTAAAGGTTCAGGAGAAGACAGTTTTTTGTTTATCTGGTCTAACAAAAATTCCTGGTACTGAATCATGTGAAATTGACAGTTCAAGGCCCTGGCGAAAGAGTAGCAGAAGTATAAACCTTTTTACCCCATCTCTCTAATGCTCTAGATTCCCTTTCAGAGGGAAGAGGGTTTTAGCAGAGGCAGCTGCCACCTTTAGGGCCCTGTGAAATGGTTTCAGGGTCTGCAACAGGAGCCTTATACAAATGGTAATGTGTGTCCGGGACCCTGTAATATCTGTCTGGCTTGGCAGGGGCCGGAGGAAGAGAATCAGGGGCAGTACAGGCATCATTATATGCATCATCAACAACTGTTAGTACTGGCGGAATGGCTAGAGGCCTATGCTGTGGTAAGTGTAAAAAGGTCCTAAGCCTTTTCCTTGAATCTGAAAAATCCTGGCCCTGCCATTGGAAGTGTTCCCTCATAGCATGCAAAGTTTCCCCAAAGGAAAATTCTTCAGGAGGAGAAACAGAAGGAATGGAGTCTTCTGCATCAGAATCCTCATAAGGAGAATATGGGCCTTCGTGAGGGTCTGAAATGTCTGAGTCATCCGAGGAATAATCTGTAGAGACAGGTTCCGGGGATTCAGTCCTAGGCTTCTTGTCTGGAGGGGGCTGAGAGGCTCTGTCTGGGTGAGGTTGGGATCCCCTGATCAAAGAAATGAGATCCTCAGCCAGGCTGAGCATTTGGGAACTAGAGGTAGGCCTATGTGAAGGAGTTTTAGCAGGTAAGGCCTTAGAAGATTTAGCTGCTTTAACCCTGGCAAAAGCCTTGATAGACATAGAAGCAGGGGGTCTAGCAGCCCCACGTGCAGGGGTAGATATGTCTAAAGGAATAGTGTCTGACAAATCCTGGGTGCCTGCTTCTGTAACAGTAATTTCAGTAGCAGATTCAGCCATGCTCTGTGAGGCCTCGGCTATCGGAGGCATGCTTTCGGCCGAAGGAAAAACCGGGGGCTCGGTTTCAGATGAAACCGAGACACTCGCGGTTGGCCTAACCGTGGTTTCAGCCAAAACCGCGAGCCACGAGTGTCGGTCCTTTTCCTTGCGCTTTTTAGCTAATTGAGTAGTCGGAGTCTCCGACGGCATTTTGTATGCAAAAGCGGGACCAAAAAACTCCCCTGCAAACTCCGACCGACGTCTAAGTGTCCGTCGGTTGAAGGAAGCACAGGCTAGACAAGCTGATACGTCGTGGTCTGGGCCTAAGCAAGGAAGGCAGTAAGAGTGGAAATCCTTATGAGGTATTTGTTTCCCACAAGTTAAACAATTATTTACTTTGTCTGACATCGGCTGAGGCAAGAAAGAGTCCCCAACGGGGTACTTAGCTTTTTAGAAGTCTTCGGTAGTAGAAATCTCTGGATCTGTCCGACCGGCACTTGCGAACAGCTTCTGCTTCAGGCACCGCGCGGCAAGAAAGAGAGGAAAATGGTGCCGGCTGATGCCTTTATACCCAATAAACAGCAGCTATGACGTCGGGTGAAGTGCGACATCAGCCGATGCCAGACCCAGACTTTGGAATCCGGCCGACCGAAGGGCTGCCTGAGGCAGGACAACCCATATGTTAGGACTGCAGATGCATCCTTGAAGGACATCTACAATGGTTAATGCATTTACATGCGGTTGCATAGTTTACAAAATTACAAGATGGCACTATTGAACATAAAGGCAGTTGAGTTTCAATTTCTGCAGTAGTTACGCTGCCAAGAAATACAGAGATAAATAGGTTTGTTCAGTTAGATTATCTAATCCCAATGTTGTTAGGCTGATGGTATAAATTATAAAAGAAGATTAGTCTAGTTATGATGGACATCTACAGGGGTATTTAGGTAGACTGCAGGTACGGCTTTCTAAGAAGTGATTGAAAGAAAGTAAAAGTTAGCTAAGATGTACATTAATAAGACTGGAAGTTAGAGGAGAGAAAGGGGGAGCTGAAAATTAGTAGTTAGAACTCAGAAAATCAGGCACACAAAGGATGATGGTAGGGTAAAGTAAGACAAATGGAAAAAGGGGGAAGTAAAAGGAAAGTATAGAAGAGGAAGGAGGAAAGTACAGAAGAGGTTTAGGGAGTGGAAGGTGGTGGTGGCTAGGTAGATTAGAGCAGTGTTTCAGGTCTTTTTGGTGCAGGGGCAGATGCTGGATTCTTGGAGTTTTTTTTGTGTGAGTTTAACATTTTTGTGGTTTGCTATTGCTCTGATGTCTGCTGGTAAGGTACTCCATAGCTTAGCTACTGTGTAGGGGTATAGAAACTGTCCAGCTTTTTTTTCGGTCTATATAGGGTTATTAATTGTTTGTCTTCTGATCAGAGGGCCCTGGTGGGTGAGTTAAGTGATGGGGAAGTATTGGGTATGTATGTATGTATGTATGTATATATATATATATATATATATATATATATATATATATGGGTCTACTACTAATGACCGAAACGACGATTCCCCGACAGAAAACTCACCGACGCCAGATGACCGACAGGTAAGTGTACCGACAGGGTGATTTGCCGACAGCGGAAAGACCGACAAGGGAATGTGCGATCGCGACGCAGTAAGTGTGCGATGGTGACGGAGTTAGGAGCGGTCAGGTAAGTGCTCGAGATTGTGGGATGTCGGGTTAGGCTGTGGGAAAGGTGAGTGTGTGTTCGTGTCAGAGGTATGGTTGGGTAAGGTAAGTGTGTGCTAGTGAGGGACTGTAGTTTAGGACGGGTTAAGTGAGTTAGGGTTAGGGTGCAGGTAGGTGATGTGTGCGTTAGTGTCGGCGCTTGGGCTAGAGTGTGCTTAAGTGAGTTAGGGTTAGGGTGTAGGTAGGTGATGTGTGCGTTAGTGTCGGAGCTTGGGCTAGGGGTGGGTTAAGTGAGTTAGGGTTAGGGTGCAGGTAGGTGAAGTGTGCGATAGTGTCGGACCTTAGGGTTAGGGTTTGGGTCAGGGCTAGTGTGTATGCTATGTAGTGTCGCGTGTTGTTTACGTTCCGTGTGTCGGTGTAATGGTGTTCGGTGTTTTGCGTTGTCGGGTTTGTGTCGGGTTTGTGTGTTGTCGGTCATCTGGCGTCGGTGAGTTTTCTGTCGGGGAATCGTCGTGTCGGTCATTAGTAGTAGACCCATATATATATATATATATATATATATATATATATATATATATATATATTAGACTGTGTGTCATATTAAGTTGTTGGTGGTCTAGGAGGTGTGGGACTTTGAGCCAGTTGAAGGTGTTGAGAACTGTGCAGTGTTCTTTATGGGGTACATTTATAGCAAATTTAGCAATCTCATTATAGCAAGATGCCAATTTGTTTTTTGAGGGCAATCTGAATGTCAGAAAGGGAGCACCATAGAGGAGTGAGGGGAGTAGGTAGATAGTAGCCAGGGTGTTTTTTGTGATGGAGTTCACAAAGTTTTTGTGCTGGTATAGCATTCCTAGTTTGCAGTAAGTTTTTTTGATTACATTGTGAATATGTAGATCAAAGGAAAGCTTATTATCTATGGTTACTCCTAGTAGTCTGGCTTGGCAGGTGACTTCTAGTTAAGTTTTGTTTAGAGAAAAAGCTTTAAATTCAGTTGAGAGATTTTTGTATGTGGAATTTAGTTTTATTTGGGTTCAGCAGGAGCTGTCTGTTGTTTAGGCAGGTCTCTATGGAAGTGAAGGTAGTTTGGGTTAGATGCTGGAGGTGTTTTATGTCATTGGTATTGTGCCTTAGATGTTATTCTAAATGGTTTATGTTAGCTAGGGCATGACGTAGTGGTTGTTTCTGTCCATCAGAGACATAGGTGCCAGACCAGGGGTGAATTTTTGATTTCTCCAACACTGGTCCAGGTTATGCTTGGATAGGGATAGGAAAGGATGCTGCTTCACCTGAATAAGAAGTCTATTCCAGAGAATGTGAGTTCTCAGAGCTAAATACATTTTTCTTCTCCTTAAGGAATTTCTCTGAATAGTGGCATCACACCAGACACAACTGAACTATTCATTAATTTTCATTCATTCATTTATTTACTTAACTATGAAATTACTAGGATGATCAGTATAGTTATTAATTCAGGTACACACTGGAGATCTGTTACTTGAGAAGTCAATCTAAATGCTTCCTATGTATGCCAAAGGGAGCAGCCTTCAAAGTTTTTTTTTTTTTTTTTTTAATCTTTCAGGTATTTTCCTAAATGATACCAGGGCACTAGCCGTACTTCATCAATTAATCTCACTTTAAACTATAACATTACTGGAGTGACACAGGTTGACCTGTTAATATTTTGGGTAAGCATGGATTGAATGTTTGACCCAACAATCTCAATGCTTCCCTTCCCCAAGATAACAGTAGCAGAATCAAAGGCCATACAAAGTTTGCTTTAAATGACTTACTATAACCTTAGCTTCATAATTTTTGGCTATGTGCTACAGTTCATTAATCACCCAAAAACTTTTCATCAGCAACTAGAATTCCACTTCAGGTGTGAAATGAGGAAAAAATGTCCCTATTTACTTTAATGAGTCAATGAAGATAGATGCAAATGACTCAATTCAGCTTGATCAGACAGCAGAGAGTCTTGCTGTGCATGCATATGACACATTTTCCCACTGCAAATTCTTAACCCTTAATGGATTACACATTCTAAGTTTGAGTAGTAGTGCATAACCCATTACTATTGAATTAAGGCACTGTAGGAATTGAGGTATGGTATGAAATCCGTGCAAGATGTTTGGCTCATTTGAGAACTCACAGCCAGAGTTTACAGTTGGAAGAAAGTTTATTGCAATTTGTTTTCTATTACTTTTTCTTCATTTTAAAAAGGTAGTTTTTAATTTTTTGTTTGAAAGAAGGAATTCTGAGTTTGCATCCAGCTGAAGAAAATGTTAGGGATAAATGGCCATGTTTTGCTGCATGGGGACTGAGTAAATATTTGGCAGTCATCTAAATTAGACATTTTTGAAGATGTCCAACTATTACATATTAAAGGTATGTTCAACTTTTTGAGAGACCGTTCCTTACATTTTGATTAATTACTAATTCCAGTTTCTGTTTTGTATATACACGTTGAGGAAGTATGACTTGAATATAGTGTACTTCTGTTTTAACCCTTTTTTTTTGATTAAGGGATGCAATGCTTATTTGTAGTAGATTTGATATGGAAGTTTAAACTTTCTGGCCTACTGTTATTTTCCAGTACAATATGTCAAGATATTTTTCTGACAAGTGATCTTGCTTTACACTTCATTCTCATTTAACAGGCAATCATTCTGTGTTAAATGTATGCAGATTAGCTAGCTGCATGTGTGTGCATCTGTGTCTGTCTATAGGCTTAGATAAGAACAGTCTTGTTTTTGGCTAGTAGACAGGAATGTAGCTATTACTAGGAGAAGTTTTCTGGAAAAGTTCTTAGCATATATGGTCCACAGCACAGCTACCTGAACCCCAGAATCAGGAAAAAATCTGGAAAAATTCAGGGATGCTTTATAAAACATTAGTACTATTTAACTTGAGAAGTTGGTAGAATTTGAAAATATTACTTAAAATGCATATTCTGAATTAAATTTGTTTAATAAGTATAATTCACTGCCCTTTCTCCTCAAATCATCAATTTTAAGAAGGATTTGGAAGAAAAGCCCAAAATTTGGAGTTAAAATTAAAAAGATTTGAGAGGTATATTCCACAGTGGGATACAACAGGTACCTGGCTGCAAAATTACTGCTGCATATTGGTCGTAGTTAGTCTTTTTGGTTAGAACCGTCACAGTGGTCCATGATTTGAAGATTGCCACTGTATACAGAAACATGCAATCAGCCTACCAAGTGGAAGACTGGGAGCTTGGATGCTTTCTTATGTTTGTGTAATTTTTACATACAACTCCACAGATGTGTTACTATTTATTTGTACACTTTTATACTGAACTCCAAATATACTACTATTCATACATTATTTACAGACTGAGAACATCTGACAATGAATATAATTTTGTTAACTCGTTCTTAATTATAATACCATCTCATAACCGTTTCTCAGCTTTGTCTTCTTGTTATTGTACACTACAGTGACTACTGAATGTATGTATTTTGGGGGTTGTAGATGCACAGATTTAGAGAAGTAGAAAGGTACTGTGTCTGAGATGATGGAGTAGGCCCGAGACCAGTAAGGGTTCTTTGTGCTCTGATGACATTATAAGGATTGCTGCTTTTCCTTGTCATACATTTTTGCACATCTTCCAGTGTACTCATCTGCTACCATAAGACTACCACTGGTACATGGTATTGCACGCCCCTGGTGTTTACACACCAAGTGTTACTAGGTTCATAGGTTGGTACTAGGCTATCAGCCCTAGGGCCTATACAAGCCTAGTCATAACAATTCCATGGCTATTTCTTCCCACACTATTTACTTCCCTGGACCCCTGTCTAGCAGGGTGACTGACGTAATCCCCAGGGTGAATTTTCTTTCTCCCATCCAATCATCAAGGTTCCTTTTGAAGAGGGCCAAAGAGGTGCACTGCTTGACATGTATGGGCAGTCTGTTCCAAAGTCTGGGGAGTCTCTGGGTCAGGAACCTATCCCTCCAGCATGTTTTGTTTATTGTGATGACAAAGTTTAGACCCCTGTAGCGTGTGGCTCTGAGGGATTGGGATTTCTTTAAGTGCAGCATGTCCAACAGCTCTAGGTTTGACACAGCCTTGTATGTTAAGCAGAGATCGCCTCAGATCGCCTTAATCTTTAAACAATGATACCTTTAGCTAATCAGTTATTGTGTATTTATGAATGTCTGTGTGTGGGGGTTGTTGTACATAAAATTTTTGTGTTGGGGATTGGGCATGGGCAGATAAGTATGTTCTTGTATAAACTTGGGAGACTATGTAGAAGACAGCTTTGACAACAAGATCATTCAAAGACTTGTTTTGGGTAGTTGACAGATCAGTGGAAGGGTTCTACTGCTATTTCTCGTGCCAGATCTGGCAAAAAAAAGTATAACCCGGGAAGTGAATACTTAGATTGAAAATGTCTTATTTTCACAGAACTCTGACACCGTAAGGATATCAGGGTTGTGTGTGGAGATGAAGTCATGTATTTGCTCTAGATTATTAAACATGTTGCCTGCACTGAGGCAGGTGAACATTTTATTGAGGCAGTAATGTGAGGTGAAAATAGAGAGATGGGCATACCTCTCAAGTGTACCTTGTTACGAGGAACTTACCTCATTTGGGATTTTAAAAAGTTCATGTTCCACGTTGAAAGGGTCTGTCACACATCCAGTTTTAGAAATTTTTAACTGATATCCATGGTAAATAGAAATGAATCATAGTAATTTGTTAAAAGATCTTTTTTATAAGTAAAACTGGCATATTTTAACCATCATATGACCTTCCTAGTTGAAGCTGTTAGTAAGCAGTTAGTATGTGTTCCACACTTTGCCCATTTGTTCCACATTATGAGGGCTAGTGTTCCACATTTTGGAGATGGGAGGTTGAGAGCTATGGAGGTGGGTTCAAGATTCAGTTCCACTGTCAGCCTGAGTGAGCAGGATGTTCAGCAAGGACAAGTTTGATAGCAAATTTGTAAGAAAGACAACTAACCATTAACTTAGTCTTGTCCAGCCTTGTGAGGGTAGAGTCCATGCATCTTAATATGGAGTCCATTGCTAATAGTGGAAGATTTAACTGTTCTTGGTTTGGGGTGATTTTTTTTCTTGTTGACTCTATTATGCATATAGTACTGTGTGTCATGGGATTGAATTTACACTGATGTGATCATGTTTGATCTTGAAGGCATAGGCAATGACTTTTTTTTTTTTTTAAACAGCCTCAGCATTTGATAATTTTCCATGTATTTATGTGAAGTACTACATGGGGTGCTCATGGATTGTGTTTTTTGTGACAGTGTTAGTCAAATATTACCATTTCTCTCAGCTGATATGTGATGGGGTAAGTAGTAGTTCATAGGTTTATACAAGTTAAATGACCATCCAGGGTCCTTGCAAGCCTAGCTGTGCAACCCAACCAAGTTTTGTCCCAGAGTTCTCTGGATGTCTATATGGTGGGTATATTATTAGTAAAGAGGTAACTAAGCTGTGTCTGTGTGTTGGGGGGGGGGGGGGGCTATGCTAGCTGGGGATTAATTTACTGACTGTCAGTCTCTGTCCATCACAGACACGGGGCCGGACTGGGGGTGAACTTGCAATTTCTCATCCAAATATCAAGGTTTCTTTTGAAATGGGTAAGGGATGAACTCTGCTTCACATAGATGGGGAACTTAGTGTGGTCTCTCCAACATGTTTTATTTATGTTGCAGACAAAGTTCAGATCCTTGGATCTAATGTTTCTAGCGCTGCTTGCTTTGCAGATGTGCAACAGATCCACAAGAGCTGGATCTTTCCTAATGTTTACAGCAGTTTGAGGGAAGGGAGGTGGGGGTATTTGTACATCAGTTTTGAAGGTATACAACCTCTGGTGAACACTAAGATTCCACCATCATTTCCAATGGATTTTAAAGACATGGTAGGCAAAAAAACAGCACAGTGTATGTACTTTCTTATTATTTGAACAACATACACACAAATTGATGCATTCCAGATGCAGAAATGCCTCTAAACTAGGCAGCTTATTATTTACACTCCTGGTACTGATAATGGCCATCTTCATGTTGTCCAGTTTGATATTATGTGTTTAAGTTGGAATGTTCATAAGATGAACTGTGCCTAAAAAAGGCATAAAGTAGACAGTACAGACTTGGTGTGATATGCAGAAACCCTGAAAAAAAGAGGTATAGGCTGCCCTTTACAAAGCAAGTCATCTTGTCTCAAGCCGATACAAACTGAATCCCTCCTGAAATGACACCGGCTACTTGACAAGTTGATGAACCAGATTATCTTTCCTCTGAATGTAGGCATCATTCTGAGTAAAGGAAGGATTCTACTCAGAACAATAATTTTACCCTTGAATGAAATTTGTATGCAGGTTCCAGTATGTTCCCCAGAATGTTCTTCACAGGTTTTTCTTGACATGTCATTTACTCTCATATGGACTGCTGTCATGTTGTGCTCATACTTGCTGGTAGAGAAAGTTTTGAGGGCCCTAGATATGACCATCCTGGCACCTGAAAAGCGATTAACTTGCCCAGCCTTGTGAGCACAGGGTCAGTCTGTGTAACAGAAAGTACAGTTTTGTACCTACCATAAATGTAGATGTTCGAGGATCCACATTGCTGCAGTCCTAACTATTGGGTAGTCCGCTGTCCAGTCGGCCCGAATACCAGAGTATATGGCTGACGTCGGTCAGGGCGCATTAGACTGACGTCAGTACGTCAGGGTACTAATGCGCATGACCGACGTCATATCCTCAGTCTTTTCTTGCCCCAGATGTCAGAAGACCCTAAAAAGACAAGGCCCAATATACCTGCACCAGAAATATGTACAATATATACAAAAATATATACAAAAATATCAGCATATAACCTCACCTACACAACCACCCCTAAACACAGAGGGAAGGAGGGAGGTAAATTGGACTGCAGCAATGTGGATCCTCGAACATCTACATTTATGGTAGGTACAAAACTGTACTATGTTCTTCATTCCACATTGCTGCAGTCCTAACTATTGGGTAGAATCCCAAAGCAGAGGTAAGGGAGGCTGGCAAATCATAAAGAAGCAGGAGCTGACAACATGCCTTGCAAAATAGCTGTGGCAAAACCAGCCCTAGACTTAGAGTAGAGAGGAAGGTGATAATGCTTAGAGAAAGTATGCACTGAACTCCAAGTAGCTGCCTCCAAAATATCCTTAGTTGCCACCCCTTAGAAATGCTGTTGAAGTGGCAGTAGCCCTAGTGGAATGAGGCCTAATCCCAGCTGGAATCTCCTTGCCATGATGGGAATAACAAAATGCAATGCAAAACCCAATCCACCTAGAAATAGTTTGTTTTGACACAGGCTTGCCCTGCGAACTCAAAGCAAAAGAAACAAACAACTGCTGAGACTGCCTAAAATCCTTAGTCCTGCTTAAATAATAACGCAATTGCCTATGTACATCTAAAGTGTGCAAAATCTTTTCCCCTTTATTTTGGGGGTCTGCATAAAAGGTAGGCAAATGAATAGTTTGGTTTAAAGCCACACTAGAAACCACCTTAGGCATAAAGGAAGGATTAGTACGTAATGATACCCTATCCTTATGGAAAATCAAAAAGGGCTCTACTGCCATAAGGGCCTGCAACTCAGACACCCTTCTTGCAGAAGTAATAGCCAACAAAAAAGCAGTCTTCCATGACAAGTATTTCAATTCAGCAGTAGCCGCAGGCTCAAATGGTTGTAGAGTAAGTTTTTCCAACACAAAATTGAGATCCCAAGCAGGAGTAGGAGCTCTACGGGGGTCTTATATTCTTTGCCCCTCTAAGAAACTGCTTGAACAAAGGATGCGAAAACAATGGTGGGTCACAATCATAGTGAGCTGAAATTGCTGCAGCATGAATCTTAATGGAAGAGAAGGACAAACCTTTGTCCAATAACTCAGTAAGATATTGAAGAGCCACATTCAAATTAGGCTCAGAAATCTCCAAATTCTTTGCTGTACTCCAAATTAAAAACCTCTTCCATTTTTCTGCGTACACTTTCCTTGTACTAGGTCTTCCAGCTTCCATAATCACATTTAAAACTTGTTGAGGAAGTTGAGACCTGCTGTGTTTCAACACAGAATATGCCAGGCTGTTAGATGAAGTGAGTGAAGCTTGACATTGAGCAGATGACCGTCCTTCTGAGATAACAGATGTGGAATCAAAGGTAAAGGCCATGGAGGCTTCCTTACCAGACTCCTTAGTAGTGGGTACCAGTGTTGCGAGGCCAATCTGGAGCTATTAAAATCATCCTTGGCTTGTCTTGTCTGACCTTTAAGAGCACCTTTGGAAGAAGAGGCAGAGGTGGAAAGGCATACACATGAAGATTTTTCCAACTGAAAGAAAGAGCATCCACTTTCCAAGCTGTGTGATGAAACCCCTTTGTGCAAAACTTTGGCAGCTGGTGGTTTAGTGGAGAAGCGAACAGATCTATGTCTGGAGTTCCCCATGACACTGTCAATTTCTGAAATACATGAAGATCCAGTTTCCACTCGTGGGGATCCATGATTTGTCTGCTTAACACATCTGCTAAGGAGTTCTGTGCTCCGGCAGAAACCTTGCCTGAAGAGTTAGTTGCAAGCTGAGCGCAGTCTCCCATAAAATCATTGCTTGCCTGCGTGAGGATAAGAATGTGTTCCCCTTGTTTGTTGATGTACCACATGACAGTTGTGTTGTCTGTTAGAATCAACACCTGCCCTGGAAGAAGTAACTCCTTGAAAGCCATTAATGCAAACTGGACTGCTAACATCTCCTTCATGTTGATATGTAGATGCTGTAGTCTGGCAGGCCACTTGTCTTGTATCCACTTTCCATTTAGATGAGCTCCCCAAGCAATGTCCGAGGCATCTGTCGTTAAAATCTGACTCGCCTCTGGCCGGGTCACAGAGAGTCCCTTGTTTAGGTGACATTCCTGAGCCCACCACAAAAATTCTTTTTGAAGGCAAGGTATTATTTGAATGACAGTGTCCAAATCCTGGCAGTGCTGTGTCCATACATTTTTGAGATACCATTGCAGCTTCCTCATATGCAGTTTGGCATTGGGAAGCACCAGAATACAAGATGCCATGAACCCTAATGCTTGAAGGACTGTCCTTGCAGTCAGCACGGACTGATGAGATAGTTGATGGAAGTAAAGGGATAGACTCTTTTGTTTGTCCGGGGTTAAAAAGGCCATCTGGGCTGCTGTATTCAGTCTCACACCCAGAAAGCACATGTCTTGAGAGGGTACTAGACTGGACTTTATTTCGTTCACAGAATACCCTAGGCATCTTAGCACTGCTATAACATATTCCAGATGCTGTAGAAGGTCTTCCTTTTCTTGAGCCAGAATCAGGCAGTCGTCCAAGTAAGGATAGATTTGAATTCCTTTTAGCCTGAAGTAAGCTATCACTGGAGCCAGAACCTTTGTGAATACTCTGGGCAGTAGATAAGCCAAAGGGCAATGCAGAGAACTGATAATGAGAATTTCCAGCTCGAAACGCAGATACTTCCTGCAACTTAGTCTTATAGGCACATGAAGGTAAGCTTCCTTGAGATCTAAAGTTACCATCCAGTGATCTTTGCCCAGCAGAGGTAAAAGCTGTTGTAACGTCAACATCTTGAACTTTGGAATGTCCAGATAAGTGTTGAGGATAGATAAATCCAAAATTGGTCTCCACGTGTTCCCCTTCTTTGGTACTAGGAACAGGCGAGAATAAAATCCTAGGCCCCTTTCTGATACAGGGACTGGCTGAATGGCCCCTATTTGGAGTAACAGAGAAATTTGCTTGTGAGCCTCTTTCCTTTGTGGAGGAGGAACGTCTGGCATGCCTTTGAAAGGGGCAATGTATGGAAATAAAACCTGTAACCGTGGTGAATGATATCCAACACCCATCTGTCTTGAGTGATTAAATCCCAATTTTCTTTGAAAAGAGACAGTCTTCCTCCCAAAGGAGCTGCCAGCCGAGAATCTACTGGCAGCTGAAAAGGCAGGTCATTGGGTCTGTTTACGAAAGGACTGACCCCTGCCCTCACCAGAAGTCTGAGCAGGTGAACTCCTGTTCTAGGCCTAAAAGAACCTTGAGCTCTGCCCCTACCACGTCTAGACCTACTCCTAGACTGGGAATCATAAGCAGGATATGTCCATCCCTTAGTAGGCCAATTTCTACTAAACTTCGGTGGCTGCACCTGCAAAAATCTTTAACAGTTTGCATAGACTTAGCTTTGTCCTCCATTTTCTTTAAAACTGCTTCCACAGGCGAACCAAACAACACATCAGACTGTAAAGGAGCATCCAAAATCCTTGTCTTAACATGCTCAGCTAAATTCTGATCCCTCAACCAGGCATGCCTGCGAAGAACAGAACTAGTGGCAGCCACCCTCGAGGAGGCCTGTACAGCATCAAAACCACATTGCAAAGAATGCTTACCCACTTGTTCAGACACATGAACTAAATCTAGCAACTCTTTACACTCAATACCTTCCGCCAAAGCATCCACCTTAGATTTCAGTTGTGAAAGGAGATAATTTTGATATTTTAGCATGTGAAACTGACAATTCAACGCCCTCATGGCTAAAGTGGAAGAAGTATACACTTTCTTTCCCCATCTATCCAAAGCCCTTGCCTCTTTATCAGTGGGAACAGGGTTTTTAACCACAGAGGCCTTAACACCTTTAGGTCCCTGAGAAACAGTTTCGGGTCTGCCCTAGGACTCTTAAAAGATACTTATGAGCTTCAGGCACCCTATAGTACCTATCAGGTTTAACAGGAGCAGGAGGCAAAGAATCAGGGTTCAGGAAGCCTCTGCAAAACATCTTCCACCACATTCAACACAGGAGGTATAGCTAAGGGCCTATGCTGGGGTAAAACAAGAATTCCCTAAGCCTTTTCCTGGAATCAGAGTAATCCTGGCCTTCCCATTTAAAGTGCTCCCTCATGGAATGCAGAGTCTCTGAAAATGAGAAATCCTCAGGAGGAGAAGCTGTAGGAGTGGAATCATCCACATCAGAATCAGAATAAGGAGGATACTCCTGCAAATCTTCCACAGAAGTGTCAGAAGCCTCTGAACACTGTTCAAAACTATCAAACTCAGGTTCCACCCTAGGCCTCTTATCAGGAGGGGGCATAGAACCTCTAATCATAGTAATCAAATCTTCTGCCATTTTAAGCATATGTTTCTTAGGCACAGAACCTGAAGTGCTAGGAGAAGCCCCCACTGAAGCTAAACTTGGCCTACCTCTCAAAGAAGTTTTGGAAACAGAAGGAGAGGCTCTAACTCCCTTGGGAAGAGAGGGAAGAACAGTTACCTGAGAAGCCCCCTCAGCCTGGCCTACCTCCTGAGAAGGCACATCCTGTAACAGTAAAGTCTCTGCCTGAGACTCCAAAGAAACTCCTGGCAAAACCTCTGGCTCCACTGAGCCTTCTAAAGAACCGGCGTCCGGGACTGCCGGTTCATCAACCCTAGGCTTCGCTGTTTTGTCCTTGCGCTTCTTGGACGAAGTGGGCGTCGGAGCATCCGACGGCATTTTATAATTGCAACGCTTCCCAAACACTAACCTGGCACAGTCTAACCTTCTCTTAATAGTGCGTTTGTTAAACCTAGCACAAGAGCGGCATCCAACAACGTCGTGCTCAGGCCCTAAACAAGGTATACACAAAGTATGGTAATCCCTATGAGGTATCTGTTTCCCACAAGAAATACAGTTATTCACTTTTTCTGACATCCGGTTAAATACTGAGGCAAGAAAAAACCAAAATGTTCCCCAACGGGGTACTTAGCCAACTCTGATTCGGTCTGAAACTCCGACTTCAGAAAATTTCAGAACGCCAACCTGCACTCGCAAAACTGCTTCTGCATCGGACCATGCGGCAAAAAAGACTGAGGATATGACGTCGGTCATGCGCATTAGTACCCTGACGTACTGACGTCAGTCTAATGCGCCCTGACCGACGTCAGCCATATACTCTGGTATTCGGGCCGACTGGACAGCGGACTACCCAATAGTTAGGACTGCAGCAATGTGGAATGAAGAACATCCACAAATCGTTAGGATGTTTCTAGGAACTAGTTGATTTATACAAGACATAGGATTGAATAAATTCAGTTGTTCATGTATCAGAATTCTGCAGCATTAATTCAACAATTTAAACTGCAGAAACCACAGCCACTTGCCTGCTTAATGTGAAAATATTTCTAAAAATGTTTTTCATGAGAATTTCAATATATGGAAAGTCATTATTTGAAAATAAATGGGAAACTAGTGAATCAGAGTTAAAAAAAACACTATATGAAATGAGTTCTGATAACTTTATCAAAATAATTTCTTTATCTTTGTAAATCAGTGACTTATTCAGAAAATGGAAAACTATTAACTTGTCTACATTAATCCAAATGCTAATATGAATACGTGGTCAGATGATACTCTAAAGATCAGCCCACTGTAATCATCTTGTTTTTAAGAAATATCTTGATTTTATTTTTACCCCATTGTCAAAATAGTGCAGACTAATCAAGAAGCTGATATGATAATTTTTAATGTATTTAAAAATAGGAGTTAATTCTAATATGTGTGTTTTATGACTTCATCACTGCAGTTCAGTAACAGCAGTCATTAAATATGCATATGTAACGCGACTTTAGTCATCTTTGTTGAAAATATATTTTATTACAGTCTTATTCTCTAGGAATCTTGACAACTCTCAGATAATCCAGCAGTAATGTACTGTAATACATAATTTAGGAATTTAAAAAGTCAGACCATCATTTCACTAAATCTCAAAAAAAAAAAAAAAAATATATATATATATATATATATATATATATATATATATATGTGTGTGTGTGTGTGTGTGTGTATGCGCGCACGTGCGTGTGAGATACACATTTTTTAACTCTTTGCTACATTGCCCCATCAACCAGACACAGCCAGCCAGACCATTTGTTCTCAATCACAGAAATGAGGGTTGACAGCCAGAAGCTGTCATTTAAACATTCATTAATGGTAGTTTGAGGGTTTTCTTCTTTTTACCCTACCTTCTCCAAAAATGCCCAGATTGTACAGCTAAGGGAGCTATGTAATGGCTGTCTGCAACGATCATCTCTCACTTTTGCAAGGCACTTTGTTGTTTGCAATCAGCCACATCCACACCCTCAAGAACAGGAAGTGGCTTCCCTCGTCTCCACCAGAGAAATCACATCTCCCCACGTGCTCCCTGAGCACCCACTACCATCCTATCCCCACCCCACAGTAGAGGCAAGCAGACCACAACCCCTCACTTCTTTCCATGGGGCCTCCATTGCCATAAGTGCTAATAGAACCGAGGTTGTCTGGGTCACCGTAAAGGCTCTGTCCCTCTGTGTCATGTAGCCAGGTTAGAAATGCAGTGCAAATTAACATTTTTTACCACATATATTCTCTCACCTGTTTACTGCTGAAGCTCAAGCAACATTCCTCCTCAGTATGCAGTTCTCTCCCTCCTACCAAAGAGACAAGAGTGTGCACAGCGTTTTCATGCATCTCTCTCCCATCATTGGCTTCTCCATTGCTGGGGTCACTGGTTGATTTCTGGTCACCTGGGTCATGAGCAAGGCTCCTTGTATTTAAACCATGGAGCTGGCATGTATGCAGATTAGTTGCTTATCATCCATGAGCCAATGTTGTCTATTTTCATCGGATTCAACATGTGGGTTGGTTGGATCTGACTAGATCCAATCTCAGTGCCTTATACCATAGTATTGGATTTGAGAGCTCTGACTCCTCTCTTTCCAACAATTCCTCTCTCCTGCCTGAACCATCTCATATCGAGTTTGCCACCTGTCTAACCAGATGTGTTGACTGAGAACTCCATCCTGTTTTACAATAAGTGAATATTTTCTACCTCCCTTTAACCAAACAGATTTTTTCTGGAGGTAATATTTACTATTTATCTAGCGTGACAAGTCTTTTTTTCTTATGTGACAAAAGTCTACAGGTTTTAAAAAAAGTATTCTTCTTGTGGGCATAAGATACCTCCTCAAGACCCACACAGTGTGTGTGGACTGTTTAGGCCCTCCCCACTTGCAGGGCACCTGCAGTATTTCTGCTGAATTCATCAGAAGGGTTCTACAGGGAAGGGAAGAAAATATTATTCTGTAAGGACTCCTTTCAACTCAGACAGGGTCCAAAATGTCTTCATATCTGAATGCACCCTCTATGGCAACTTCCACTGCCAAGAAAATAGAAAGATCAAAGAAAAAATGTGTGAGAAAGACAGAGATAGATATACAAACTGAAGGAAAAGCTTAAGGAATAACCGTCTGAAAAAAAGACAAGAACAAGTTGACAAACATAGGAAAAGTCTCAGGATCCATATGCTGTTGTGGTTCTGCTGCCCAAGATATCAGGGCAGTTGGATCCTACTGCATCCAGGATCCAAACTCCCTACCCTAAAACTTCCTTTTTTTCAAGGGCCAATTAACCCTAGTCTTCACTCCCTGATTTTTCAAAAGCCTCCATCGATACTTGCATCAGTAGCTTCTCATAGAGGTCTGGTCAGTCCACTAGAAGCCTAACAGAAACAGATGTCAACTGTATGATGAGGGAGTTTTTGAGGAAACAAATTCAGCTGGGAGTACTCCTGGCTTCAACCCTGAGGAAAGGGCTGGGATCAGACCCTTCAACCCTGGCCATACTAGTTCAGCGCATCTCCCTTTTGGAGCCAATGCATATGGATCCAACCCTCCTGCCATACCAATGTAGGATTTGATTAGCCATGGACACTTCAGCTTTGACTTCTTCCCTCACTTTCTTGCTACAGATGCATTTGGGTCAAGTGTAAAGTTCTGGAGACAGAGCATCGGAGTCAGGGCCCCGACTGTGGTGGTAACTCAGAAGTTTTTGGAGCCAACCCTATCCTAGATAGCTAAGTTCCAATGTCCTCCTCAGAGCTGTCCACCTTTGGGTAGAAAAGACTACAGATTCTGCTGTAATGGGTGTTTCTTCCTCAGCCTCCATTGGCTGAATCAGCTTTCGGGTTTGTGGAAACAGTCTTGGTTGGACCAAGAAAACTGGTGCAGGCACAGAGGTTGGATCCATTCGGACTCCCACTGGAGCCTGTTACTTCTTCCTCTCATTCTGTTCAGCAGGGGCAGATGGAATGAATTAGCTTCTAGACTGCTTGCCATTCGAGCTCCAATTCTAACTCGGAGTGTCTCCTTCAGAAGCCCGAGGCACATTCCCCAGAAAAGGACTTGTAAGTGGGAAGCATAATGACTCCTCTACAGTGTGTGTCACTGTGAACACAAACTTAGATATTGGAGGCTCCTCAAGGTCTCCCCGAAGACATCTCCTTTGGAGGTATTCTGAAATTGATGAAATGGGGGGTCCACCAAAGCTCCTTCTTCTGAAGAGTTGGCATTTCTTGAAACTTTTGCATCTGGCCCTTCAACGCATAGAGTGGTCCCACCTGCTGACACCCTAATTCATCTCAATGCCCAGAAGGCTTGGAAGGAGCCTGATGTGGTAGAGCCTATCCTGAAAAAGCTGGCAAGATTCTAGTTGTCCCCAAAGACAGAAAATATTGGGCTATGGATTCCCCCCAGTAGATCCCATGTTCCTCTGTCCTTCCCCTGAAAAGTGAGTCAAGAGCATTGGACAAACTGGGAAAATGGAAATATGCTTCAGTGATATTTGCACTCTGAGCACTGAAATATCTAGCACACTTCACACAATTCCAAATAGATTTAATCATGGATCTTTCAATGTCCCTGTCAGGTAGCTTACCTACAGATGTCCAGCAAACTGTGTATGCCCAAATGTCTACCCTACAGTCCTCCTCGAATGTTGCCATGAGACTTATCTAATGCAGCAGATGGTACAAGGGCAACTGGCACTAGTATTACCATGCAATGTCATGTCTGGAAGAGGGTCTGCTATCTCACAGAAAGCTTTACGATATTCTTCATAAATGATGTTTATGATGGTTCCACCAATTTACACCAAAAGTAAAAGCAACACTTACCAGGAGGATGGTAAGACCTTGTCTGCTGTAGAGATTCATTTTTTTTAACTCCTCAAAGATCCACTAAAAGGAATCAAAGAGGAGGAAGAAAAATGTGGTTCATGAAATCACAAGGTTTTCTCAATAACACTCCTGATGACAGGACTCTCTGAGGCAGAGGAGGAGTTAACTCCACTGGACGTCATCCACGAGGCAGAGGTGGGCTGCAAAATCAAGGTTTCTGTGGTCTGTTCACAGAGAAACCTTATCAGCATCCCTGAACATTTGCCCAACTGCTGCATTCTACAGGCAGTCGTGGATGTTTTTCCTTGCACCCTCTAGCCTGGCAAACAATACTTCTGATTCTTGGGTGTCAAGGGTCCTCACCGGTAGTTATACAAAATCCTTTTTAGATTCCTCAAAAGCTAGACAGAAGATTACTGACACTCCACATATTAGTTGGAATCTGCAGCCACAGAGGTTTTAAAGTTGACAAGAGAGAGTAATCCAACCAGTCCCCCAGACCAGCAAGGATCTGGAGTCTATTCCAAGTTCTTTTTAATTACAAAACACACAGGTGACCTCAGATCAATACCGAATCTCAGCAAATCTAAATCAACATGTCAAACGGACTAAATTCTGGATGGTCACAATATAGTCCATTCTACCTCTTTAGAGGCAGGACCACTGGATGTACTTTATCGATCTCCAGGATGTCTACTATCATATCAAAATCTAGAGGCAATATCACTATCAGTATATAAATATGGACATGGGAAAGAAAGAGATTTGATATGGTGCAATATTTTATGCAAAGGAGAAAGCTAAGTTAACTAATATAGAGAAGGCAGTCTCAAAGATATTCAAACAGAAATACAGGCAAAAGCATCCAGATATGGAAAATTTCACAATAAAAAAATAATAGCACAAAGATGTAATGTGGAAAAGAAGATTAGTTATGCAGAAGCTAAAGAAATAGAAATTGAAGTTATGGAGCTCCTGCGAAGTGAAGGATTTAATGTGGAAAGTCTAACAAAGACTACATCACAGCATGATCGCATTGAGTCCCCAGAATAAGGAAAAGCAAGAAGATCAGGAGACATGTGAAGCAGAAATATGGACATGGGAAAATAAGAGAGATTTAATATGGTGTAATATTTAGGCAAAGGAGAAAGCAAAACTAACCAATATAATAAGAGCAGCACCAAAGATATTTGAAGAGAAATACAGGCAAAGGAATCTGGATATGGAAAACTTTACAATACAAAAAATAAAGAGATTAAGGGGAAAAGTAGAAAAAGAGATTAGTAATGGAGAAGTCAAAGAAATAGAAATTGAGGTTATGGAGCAGCTGCAAAAAGAAAGATTTAGTGTAGAAAATCGAATGCAGAAAACACCACAACAGAATAGAGCAATGAATATCCAAATTAAGGGGAAACCAGTGGAACAGGAAGCTATTGGTCAGGTGCCATATCAGGATATTTTGGAGCCTTCCACAGAAAATCAGTATAAACGTTCATTTAAAACTAGACAGCAAAGGAAGGAAGGAAAACGAAACTGTGGAAACTCTGATGCAGTCAATGTTGAGGAGTGATAGGCCAGTGAGTTCCCCATATGATAGAGCAACGGATGGCACAGGACTAAGTTGAAGAGAATGTGCCACAGGAAAATGCTATAGAATCTTCTACAGAATGCCTGCAGGAAACGGAAAATAAGGGATGTGCTCTCAGTTTGGAAGAAAATGAGTTAAAAAAAAAGAGTTGTTTGACTTAACAGACTTAGATATATCAAGATCAATGAAAGAAATAGACTGCAGAAGGTTAATAAAATCCCAAAAGTCAGAAGTTTGATACAACAAATGAACGCAGTAATTAGGAATGTTCATAGAAATCCATGTGATATAATAGAAGTAAACAGAATATATTACTGTGCTGCTAAATTAATAACGGATAAAGTTCTACCACAGGAACACAGGGTAGCAAGGGAAAAAAGGGGTGAAAGCTAAAACCATCATGGAAATATCGAATAGAGAAAACTATAAAACAACTAAGACAAGAAGTGTCACTGTTAGAAGATTATAGAAGGGGGAACAGAACAAAAATCCTAAGACAGATAGATGTGATAAAAGCAATGCGCAGTATTAGGACCAGGATCTATTATGTACTATCATAAACAAACTAAAAATTTCAGCACAGGCGGAAAGACTTAAAAAATACAAAGATAAATATAAAGGAAAAGTACGAAATAAGCAATTTATTGATGATCCAAACATTTTTTAGAGAGAATTGGGAAATAAGGTAAAAGGAATCGAAAGACCGCCAAAAAAAGAAGAAATAGATACATTTTGGAGAAGTATCTAGGAAGATCCTGTGGAACATAAAGATGATAAATGGAGAGAAGAAGTAAAAATAAGAGGGTTAAAGGTACAGGAAATGAAATGGGATGAAGTAACAGCCAGAGAGATTGAAATAAAGGTAAGAAAAGCCTCTAAATGGAAAACCCCAAGCCCAGCTGCAGTACCTAACTTTTGGCTTAAAGTATTAACCTCTCTGCACGAGGATTTAACCATGAGTAAGAACTATTTATATGCACACCCCGAACAGACACCGCACTGGTTAACAACAGGAAAAACAATGCCCTTACTTAGGAGTGAACCTGCAAGCTACCCTAAAAATTATAGGCCAATAACTGGTCTTCCAACCACGTATAAACTATAAACGGGAATTGACACCGACAGAGTTTATAGTCATTTAGAAGAAAACTCAATTACGGCAGCAGAACAAAAGGGCAATAAAAGAAAGTCATACAGAACAAAGGATCATTTGCTGTTAAAGATATAGTGGAGAATAGTAAGAAGGGGAAGAATCTAAGTATGGCGTGGATTGACTACAAAAAAGCATTTGATAGGATCCCACATTCATGGATAAAAGAGCGCTTAAAAACGTATAAGGTACATTCTGCACTGATTGACTACATTATAGTAACCATGAAACAATGGCAGACCACTTAGCAATTAAGCCATGAAAAAGGACAGATTATTATCCCACGGATAAAAATTCAAAGGGGAATATTCCAGGGCGACTCTCTGTCACCATTGCTATTCTGCCTTGCCATTAATCCATTAAGCTACGAAAAAATCGTTGGTAGTGTCAGCTCCAAAAGATGGTAACAAAAAGTAATAATCCAGGTGATAAAATAACTCAAAGTACGTTATTTATCCAAAGACACGATACTTGTAACGCAACAAAACACTTTATTGAGCAACCAGGTAAACGTTAAACGCTACCAGCGTTTTTCGTTCTGATAATATCAGAACTTCCTCAGACAACAGCCAAGTAGTTACACCTAGTTTTTAAGTGTGCACTACATAATTAAAACAACTATTTTTAATTAGATTAAATTAAGTCATCAACTTTTGCTCTTGCCTTTAAAGCAAAATGCACATTTATATCATTCAAAATGTTCCTAAAAACAGCTGTCAGCATGGGAATGTCTTATTTAAAAACATATATTAACCTTAAAACGTAAAATAACATAATTATCCTATCCAAATACAATTCAAGTCACGCTTTACAACAGTTAAAAGCCAATTCCTTATATATCCTAAAGTAAATTAGATTTAAAAAATGAAAAAATACTTGGTTATAGTAATATATTACTTAGTTTAATACTCATTACTGGATTAGAGAGACAATTCAATAAAATATAGCTAAAAGCCATATTAACCTACCTCATCAAATTTTTAATCTTTAAAATGCATGCGATTGAGCAAAACTCATTTAAGCCTGGTTCTCTGTTTGCTGCCAGGCGTAGTTGCCAGGCTAATTCTTTTTTCTCCAGCTCCAATTTTAGATAATGGTAATTTACAAACCTGTAGTCGTCTGGGTGTGTATTAATTCGGTCTATGACCATAAAAGTAAAGGAATGATCTGGGTTACTAGCACAATGCCTAGCTAAGGCATTTTCATTTTTACCCTTAGCAATTGCATATAGATGTTCGTATATTCTGTCACGCAAACGTCTATCTGTCTTACCCACATAAAATGATGGGCATTGTACACATTGTGCCAGATAGACGATAGCCTTAGAGTTACATGTGTATGGTTCTTTGACAGAATACCTAATTGTCCTAATGGTAAAATGATCTGATGTCATAATGTGCCTACAGTATTTACAAGCACCACACTTCTCATCTTCTCTTTGTCGGTGATTTAAAACTCTATAGCTCATCAGACGAGGAACTGAAAGCACAGCTGCAGGTTGTCAAAACTTTTTCAGATGATATTGGAATGCCATTTGGTCTTGATAAATGTGCAAAAGCAGCCTTTAAAAAAGGAAAACTGTAGCACCAGGAAAACATCAGTTTGGGAAAAGAATGTGAAATAAAAGAACTTGAGCATAAGGGAGTGTATAAATACTTGGGAATTGATGAAGGATCAGCAATAAAGCATGAACAAATGCAAATAAAACTCAGTAAGCAGTACTTTAGATGACTTAAATTAATCCTGAGAACAGCACTGACATCTAGGAACAAGATCCAAGCTCTTAATCAATTTGCTCTTCCTGTCCTAACTTATAGTTTTGGAGTGACTAACTGGCCCCAAAAAGTGTTGGATGGATTGGATATTCAAACAAGAAGGATGCTTCATGCTCACCAACTGATTTACAAAAATCAGTGTATACCAAGATTATACAGTCCCCATTCCGAAGGAGGGATGGGCCTCCTTGAAATTTATTACATGTATAGATCTGCAATTGTGGGACTCCACACATATCTACTGACCTCACGAGATCCAAATGTAGTGAAAGTTTTGAAACAGGAGGAGAAGGCAGCAACTGAATGTGCCAAAAAACAAACAGAGAATATAAGGTGAAGGACCAGATGAGAAGGTAAGAAAAGTGGAAAAAATATAAATATAGTTGTAAGTACAGAAAACTTCTGGAAGAGCCTCATGCTGATCAAGAATGAACACAGGAATGATTAAGGAGAGGCAAATTCAAACCAAGAAATGAAAGGTTAATATGGGCAGCCCAAAATAGTGGGCTACGTACACGCTGGTTTACAAAGTCCATTGAACATGTGGGAGAAACAGACAAATGTAGGTTTTGTAAAACCGAATTGGAAACCGTCACACACCTTGTTGCTGGTTGCGACGCACTAATGGCAGAGGGACTGTACACTAAAAGGCATAATAATATGGCGAGACTGTTACACTGGAGATTGTGCAAACATTATGGTATCAAAGTGACTGAAAAACACTGAAAACATGAGCCACAAAGAAACATAGAAAATGATGAAGTTTATATCACATGGGATCACCCATCATCTGTTTTTCTAGTATCTATCTTTTGAACTGTTGGTATAGTGGTCCAAGAAAACAAGACAAAAGTAGCAAAGATAACTGAAATCATCACACCCAGTGACTACAGTGTCTTGCGTACAGAGAGACAAAGTCATAAAATACCAGGATCTGCAGGCAGAAATGAAAGCCATCTGGAAGAAAGATACCCAGGCAGTTCCAACACTAGGAGGAGCAAAGGGTCTTATAAAAAAAGAAATTTAAATATGTTACCATTTCATGTAACCCCATACGAACTGCAGAAAGAGTCAATACTGGGCACACTGCAGGTGCTGCGAAGAGCACTTTTGGCCGACTTCAAAGAGTGAAACAATACTAATTTCATGAACTTTAATCGTACTTTGACTTAGGAATGGGGTCCATTCCAGTCATGGTGTTAGAAACCCAAAAGTCTTGGAGAAATTAAAAAAATGGCATGCAAAAGAGGAATAAAAAACAGTACCGATATCCAAGTTACATAATAGGATACTAGCAGTTTTATTTGCATGTAGGGGGCCAAGTCACTTGTGTAATTTTATAAGCCACAGCTTAGATGTAAGCAAAAGGAGCACCTCAATATTATTGCATTGTTTTGCAAAACTGCATTTTCAATAGAACAAATAAAAGGAAATGTCAGCTATGCTCAGTTTAAATAAGTTGTAAAAAAAAAAAAAAAAGTAACATTACAAAAATATTAATATAAATCAGTAGTCATGGGTGTGATTTGGAAATGTTATACACTTTATATGGCAAAAATTTTTATGCATTTACCATAATCATAGATAGTCTTGTCTTATTTTCGTCTGGCTCAACATGTGGGTTGTCTGATTAGTCAGATCCAACATCTATACCACAGTATTGGATCCAAAAGTTCTGATTTACTCCCTTAACCACAGTTCCCCTCTCCTGCTTGAATTACCTCAAATCAAGTTTGCGGGCTGATTTTAGTTGGTCATAAATTATGTAGGAAATAATGGAGAAAGAGAGAAAGGAAACCTTTATATAAACCAAATGGAACAATGGTCCGAGATGGTCAGGACAAGGTCTGGTTTAACCCTTAAAGAAGGAAATGACAATTTGGCAGGAGGAATGAGGGAGGGCAGTTGTACCAGTTGAAAATAAGATAATGTTGATCTGTTGTTATGGTAAGTACATAACTTTCACTTCAGATGCCTGTTTTTGTCTGATTTGACACGTGGGACAGATTTCCAAGCTACCCAAACAGGGACCTGGGTGGACTCAAGGAATGACATTCCTGAGTATAGCAGAGCCAAAAGATATGCAAGTCCTGGATTACACATCTAACTTAGAATGAGATGCAATGAAGACCAAGTCACTGCAGCACATGTTACTGACAGGCACTCTTTTTACAATTGCTGTTGAAAATGTCACTGCTCTGGTAGAATGAGCCATAGGCTTTCATTTGTAAGGACAGCAGCTCTTTTGACTTGCAAACAAATGAAGTGAATCTGCTAGCCATTTTGATAGTGTTACTTTAGAGACACACTGTCCAGGGTTTGTCTTGGAAAAGTATATAAACAATTGGTCTAATTTTCTGAAAACCTCAGTATGATGTAGGTAGAACCTAAGTTGCCTACAGACATCCAAGGTAGGTAGGGTATACTGTCCTTTGCTAGCAAAATTGGAAAAAATACTGGCAAATCAGTTTGTTGGTTCAGGTTAGATTCTGCAGCTGCCTTGTGGAGAAAATAGGTTTGTTCTCAGTGACTCTCTCTTCTTAAGAAAAAATAAGGAATAGAGGTTTGCATGAAAGAGTTTGTAATTTTGACACACGTTTTGCTGATGTAATGGCAACCAAAAATATGTTTCCACGAAGAAAAAAAAAACAACTTTAGATCTGATGAAGTTGCAGGCTCAAAGGATTTCTGGGTTAGGGATTAAAGCAAAATTTTAGTATCTTAAGGAGGGACCA
>NC_056744.1:13907715-13910215 GCF_019279795.1 Protopterus annectens
TCATTTTTAATATGTATACTAAGGTTAAACAGTATAATAGTTTATAGAATACACATATTATGTCCTATAATATATTTACACATTTATTATGACAGATCTTTTAGATTTTTTAGGATTTTTTATGATTTTTTTCTTTTCCTTTTCTGTGGTTTTATATTTAATTAAATATTAATCATATATTGATTTAATTGCCCCCATTAATACACACGTAGTGTGAGGAAGATGTATAAAATTTCATATATTTATTCATATATTTACACATATATTTGGTATTCCAACAATGGCAGTATATAGTCTTGGGGATAAATTATTTTGTGATTATGACTGTGATTTTTTCTGGTTTAGACCTTGTATACATAGAGTATCGTTATATTAGTCAGGTTACAGCTCAATGAGAGACATGAGCGTATAATTATGAATTTATGTAATATTGTCAGGGGCATCATTCAAGCAAATATTGTATTATTAATGAAGAATTCATTATAATACTTTACACATATTTTTTATAACTTGCGTTTTTTTATGTGTTTAATGTGTATGTTGTAGTTAGACGCTAAAGCTGTGGCATATGCTGTGCAAAGATGTTACTGTCACTTTAAATATCCTAAGAGAATTTGGCGCGGTTTTCAAAAACCGCAGGTTCAACAGGCATTTATGTTTAACAGCAAACACTGTTTATTGGTTCTGAGGAAGACTGGCATGTGTTCCAGTTGAAAGCGCTTAACCTTCTTGTTGTCCTGTTGGATTACTGTTCAATAAACTGTTGATGTTTCGAAGAGAAATTCATGGTTCAGGCTGATTTTTGGATTCTCCCCGGACGAGCTGCATTTATTCTACACTTTCCTTCCTAGCCTTTCTGCTTCATTAGTGTAGGGCATTTGTTTGAGGCCAGTAATCCTCTTTGTGAGGTACTTCTGTGGCCTTTCCAGCTGCTGCAGATGTCTTCTTAGGTACATTTCAAAAGGGGCGTTGTACTCTATAATGGGTCTAATGAGTGACGAGTAGAGGGGAACAATGACCTCTTTTTTCCTGGATGAGAACCCTTTTATGATGAGGTGTGCCACGTAGAAAGTCTTCCTGACTACTGTGGCGATGTGACTATCAAAAGGAGAGACTACTGTCCACCTGGGTCCCAAGGTCTCATCACACATTCGGTGTTAAATAGATTGCTGCCTATGTGGTAGTTTATGGGTACAGAGTTTTTACCAAGAGGGGATGACACTGCACTTTTTGGCATTGAGATTGAGGCCATGGCTCTGACACCAGGCATCTGTCTCAGTGAGGCCCTTCTGTAGAATGTCCACATCATTTGGGGACTTGACTATGGTTCCTAGTTTGCAGTCATCTGCGAACTTCGTCAGCCAGAGGCCTTCTGTGTTAGCCTGTACTTCAGAGAAGTAGATACCAAACAGGAGAGGTTCCAGAACGGAACCCTGAGGCACTCCACTTGTCACTGCCTTGAGGTCAGATTTGAAGTCTGCAAATTTTACAGTGTGGGTTCTGTCAGTGAACCAGTTGGCAACCCATCTTGTGACATAGGGATTTATACCTAGTTTAGTGAGTTTAGCTATAATTCCAGAATGGGGGATGGTGTTGAAAGCCTCGGCAAGGTCAAGATAGGCTGTGTGAACCACCTTACCCTCATCCACGGCTTTGGTGACTGCCTCAAAGAAGTCGATCAGGTTCAGGAGGCATAATATGCCTTTCACAAACCCGAACTGGGTGGAATCCAGAGTTAGGAGGTTACCAATGTCTTTGTTTATGAGTTCCATGATGATGAGTTCCATGGCCTTGGCCTTGCAGACCAGTCTCAGGCTAACAGGTCGATAGTTCCCGGGATCAGTGGTGGCTCCCACTTTGTGGAGTGGGATAACTGTTGCTGTGCGCCACGCAGTGGGCAGAAAGCCTGATGCTAGGCTATTATTGAACATGGTGCTTAAGTGGGGAAGCCAGTTTGTTCTGAAGTTTGTGTAAAACACAGCCTGGGATGTTGTCTGGTCCCATGGATGCTGTTTTTTTTGGCTTTAGAGAGTGCAGCTTTTACCTGCGTTGTTTTGATTACAGGGACTCTGCATTCTTCCTGTAGAGATATGGGCCCTTTAGGGGGTGAGAGGGGGGTAAAGTTAGCACTGAACCGATCTGCCAGGATGTTGGTAATATCAGTTGGTTCTGTAATTTTCGTGCCTTTGTGCTGCAACTCAGAGCAGATCTGGGTGTTGCCATCTAGATTCTTGACATAGCTATAGAATGCTTTGTGGTTGTCCTTTGATTTAGTGGCGATTTTATTTTCGTAGCTAGCTTTAGAGGATCTTATAAGGGATCTCAGCTTCTTATGGAGGCTGACCAGGGAGCTCCTCTACTCATGGGATTTTACTCTCTTTTGCAACAGTTTCTTCCTTCTGTTGTACAGTTTGTTTATGGCAGGGGACCACCAAATTGGCTTCCTTTTTTTGGAGGATAGCGTCTTGGTTCTGTTTGGGATAGCATGATCCATGCACTC